>NW_026652287.1:84906143-84928732 GCF_009828535.3 Hylobates moloch | reverse complement strand
AAAAAAAAAAAAAAAAAAAAAAAGAAAAGAAAACTAAGAACATGCTTCAAGAGGCCAGTTAGAAAACTAAGAACATAATTCAAGAGGCCAGGCACAATGGCTTATTTCTATAATTCCAGAATTTTGGAAGGCTGAGGACAGAGGACTACTTGAGGTTAGGAGTTCCAGACCAGCCTGGGCAACATAGTGTCCCTGTTTCTACAAACAATTGATGTGTGGTGTGGTGATGTGTGCCTGTAGTCCTAGGTACTTGGGAGGCTGAAGCAAGAGAATCACTGGAGTCCAGGAGTTTGAGGCTGCAGCGAGCTCTGATTGCATCATTGCACTCCAGCTTGTGGACCAAGCAAGACCTGTCTCTAAAAATAAAAATAGATAAAATAAAAATAATTTGATTATTAGTCAACCATCAGTGGTGATATTTTTATCCTCTCTTCTGTTTCCCTCAGTACAAATTTTTGTTTTGACACTCTGTCCTTCCTTCTTTTCCAAATGATAAGAGTTGTGACTCTTCAACTGCACATTTGTCTCAACTGGTATATTTTTTATGCCTGCTGTGTTTCAGAACTGTTGTATGCTATATGGATTTTAGAGAAGTATAGAATATGGTCTTTGACCTGAAAGAAATGAAATGTGCTTAAGAAAATAAAATTATACCACAGGAATAATTCAAAGAACAAGTAAAACTCTACCCGTAGAATAAATTGAGCTTTCATTTTTTTTTTTTTTTTTTTGTCAGACCACAATATGTTTTTGAGTTTCCTGCTTTTGCCAGTCACTCTGCTTGGTACTTGGGATACAGTAATGAGAAATAGAGACATAGTATTTGACCCTGTGGAAGGCAACCAATATTAAACAAGTAAAAGCAAGAATGGGGGCAGTGATTAAAATTGTCACAAGCACTGCAGGGAAAAATATCAGTTACTCTAAGCCTTAGTAATAAAGAAAACAAACCTAAGTGTACCTAGAGGAAGTTACATTTACAGGAATAACTGCAAGAAGAATAGAATGTGGGTGTAGATAAAAGACCAGAATAACACAGAGGAAGATGAATATAGGATAGTGATGATTAGGAAAGAAGTTTGGGACATTTGAGGATAATAGTGAACAAAGGTGATGGTGTTGGAACTAGTGAGAGATGACTGATGAAGAGTGGCCAAATCTTATAGGATATCTTAGGACATATAAGGAATTTTATATTCTGTCCTAAGTGTACCAAAGTTTGACAAAGTTTTAAGCAAGAGAATAAATACTACAATCAAATTTACCCTTTAAACATGTCACTAAGGCTACTAAAACAGAAAGAATTATGCACAGTAGCAAGTACTATTCATACCCTGGGTAGCACAGGATTAAGACCTGGTCTGGATAGGTGGCAGGATAAGAGACTTAAAAGTATATTTATGAAGTAGAATTAAGAGTATTTGGGAAGATTCAGATGAGCTTCAGTAACTGAGTAAGGTTCACGCAGGGCATGAATCAGAAGGATAGGTAGGTTTTATATGGAGAAGAGAAAGAGGAGACTTTAAGGAAGGGTCTTTTTGCATACACTTGGGAAAGGCAAATATATCATTGGTGTTCAGGATGGTGATACTTATTGACAGGCTGATAGAGTTTGGATATTTGTCCCTTCCAAAGCTCATTGAAATGTGATCTTCAGTGTTACAATTTGGGCCCAGTATGGGGTGTTTGGGTCATGGGGGCAGATCTCTTATGAATGTCTTGGTGCCATCCTTTGTTTATGAGTTAGTGAGTCTCCTGTTTATTCACAGGAGACCTGGTTTCTCAAAAGAGTGTGTGATACCTCTTCTCTCTCCCTTTCTTTCTCACCATGTGATATGTCTGCTCCCCCTTCGTCTCTGCCGTGATTGGAGGCCTCCTGAGACCTTCATCAAAAGCCTATGTCAGCACCATGCTTTTTGTACAGCTTGCAGAACTGTGAGCCAAATAAACTTTTCTTTATAAATTACTAAGCCTCAGATATTCCTTTATAGCAATTCAAAATGTACTAATACATAGGTAGGTAGATGGGAATTAGAATGCTTGAATGTTAAAGTCTTGATTCTGTAGGGCAATACAGAAACACAACGTGGACATGAAAATACTGTATTGGCAATATTTATCTTGAAATGAAACACAAGATAAATTAGAATTGAAAAAATTGTAGACAAACATACTGATTATAAAGCTATGGCAGCCGGGCGAGGTGGCTCACGCTTGTAATCTCAGCACTTTGGGAGGCTTAGGCGGGTGGATCACAAGGTCAGGAGATTGAGACCACAGTGAAACCCTTCTCTACTAAAAACACAAAAAATTAGCCGGGCGTGGTGGTGGGCACCTGTAGTCCCAGCTACTTGGGAGGCTGAGGCAGGAGAATGGCGGGAACCCGGAAGGTGGAGCTTGCAGTGAGCCGAGATTGCGCCACTGCACTCCAGCCTGGGTGACAGAGCGAGACTCCGTCTCAAAAAAAGAAAAAAAAGCTATGGCAAACAAATAAGCAAAGACCAGCCCCTCCGATAAGAAAATTTATGAATTGGTAATTAACATAAAGAAGTATAAGTGATCTGTAAAACTTATGAAAAAGGGAGTAATTATTTTATCAAGATACTATTTTAAGCTACACAATTGATAAGTATTACTTATAAGTGATAATGCCGAATTTATTTTTTCAAGGATGACAAAACAGATACTCATACACGGTTGGAAGTAGGATTGAAAGGAAATTTGACAAGATCACTTTAAGTTTCAATAACTAATACTATTTAAGTCACTATTTCCACTTCTTTGCATTATCTTTAGGAAATAATCAGAGGTTTGTACAAACATATATATATATATATACATACATATATATATACACATACACAGATGTCTATATCAGTTATTTATGAGACAAAATTAGTAATAAAATAAATATAAAAAAGTGGATTTAAATATATATGATGTATTTATGAAAAAGTAATATACATATTTAAAAACTGTTTTCAAAGAAAAGAGAGAAGGAACTAGAAGCATATGCAATAATATGTTAACAGTTCTTTTAAGAAGAACATAGCAATACCAAAAACTATGCTTTCAATAATTCATGTTTTAAATTATTTCTGTTTTTAATAATCAGAAAAACAATAAATTCTACTTTGAAAAGCTATTGCAATAGTTCAGTGCAAGATGATAACTAGACTAGAGACAATAAGTATAAAAAGAAAAAAAAAAGAGGCATGAGAAACTTTAGAGAAAACAATCTAATTCAGTGGCTTAATGTACTAGATTAACAGAAGAATGAACTGAATTTAACTTCTGGGTGATGAGAAAGTAGTAGAGCTATGGTTAAGAAAGAAAATTGCATGACCTTTTTGGGAGAAGGATGAAAAGTTCAGTGTTGGAAATATTTAAAGAAAAATACATAATATTATTTAGGCAAAATAAGACTGGAGCTTAGGGAAAGGACCAGTTAGGTAAATTCACAAAAGAAAAGAACAAAGAAAAAGAATGGAGTAAGACTAAGGACTGGACCTAACATCTCACTGATTAAAAGCTTGGTATTAACATTTCAATAATAGAGATAATAGGATTTGTATTTCAATCAGTAACTGGAAGACTAACGTTTTTTGACAGCTGCATATGCACTCACTGGACGAGATTATAAATTAACTTGCTTAAAGCTATTTAGTTTGTCTGGACACTGTGACTTTACTGAGGAGACATGCCAGATATAATTTATATTATGTAGGTATTAAGGATAAATCTTGTGATGTTGCTGGCTGTGTTTCAAAAAGATTTTCTTTTTGATTTTCTTAAAAATGTTCTAGTTTGTACTTCTTAATAATTACTTATTCTGCTGGTTTCTTTTTGGGTACATTTATTTTATGAGCTAATATTAATGTGCTTTACATGAAACACATGAAGAATATTAATAGGAGACAAATTGCTAGCTATTGGTTCAATATAGAAAGCACCAGAAAACCAATTTCTACAACATATTTTCATAACAGTTCATTAGTTTTAATTGCAAATATTTCAAATCAAATATAAGTAAAATACTCTAGCAATATTGGGAATTTTACAAGAAGATTATTTTTAAAACATTATTTTAAATATAAATGTTATATTATTTATTTGTGAAATAATTGTAAAATAAGTACCTTTTCTTCTTCCATTAGAATATAAGGGCAGGAATAAACTATTGTGCCTGTTCTCACTGAAGATTGACAATTAGTTACTTAATAAATAATTATTTAGTTAATAAATGCATTTTTATAATAAAACTGTAAGATATTTATATTGTTTGAATTTTTAAATTATGAAAATATGGCCCAGCTCAAACTAAAATTTTTTTCTTAAAATTTTATTTTGAAAATTATCACAGTCACAGAAAATAAAAGAATTATTTCATAAATAAACATGTACCCATTACCCAGATTCTATTTTTAACCCTTTATAAATTTGTTTGATCATATAATTATTAATCCCACTACCCATCTATCAATTCATCTTATTTTTTGATGCTTTTCCAAATAAGGTGCAGAGAGCAATACATTTCCCAAATATTTAAACACGCATGGCATTAACTAGAGCTGAGGTAAAATTTGCGTATAATGAATTGCAAAATTCTTAAGTGTACCATTTAGTCCATTCAGGAACTGCTCACGGGGCATACACCTGTGCAACCCATAATCCCTATCAAAATAAAGAAGACTACTGTCTACAGAAAGTTCCTTCATGTTCCTTCCCTGTCAATCCTTGCTCCTACCATCCCAGAGACAACTACTACTCTTATTTTTTTTCTATAGGTTAGTTTTTCTTTCTGTTCCAGAACTTCCTATAGATCATATAGTACATACTATTTTGTGTAGTATTTCTTTCACTCAGCTCCATGTGCCAAGATTCCTCTGTGTTGTTTCATTCCTTTTCACTGCTGACTGGTATCTTGTTGTATGAAAAAGCCACAGTCTATCTATTCTCCAATTGGTGGGCTGTTTCTTGTTTTGAACTATTATGAATAAGCTGTTATGAATATCATTGTATTTTTTTATATATGTGTGAACATGTGTTTTCTTTTCTCCTGAATAAATTCTAGTTCACATAGTAGGTATATACTTAGTTTTATAAAAATTGCCAGATCTTTTTTTTAAAGTAGTGGTACCACTTTCCACTCCCTCCAGTAATGTATGAGATCTCAGATTGGCCTACAGTCTTACTCACATTTGGTGTTGTCAGTCTTTTTCGTATTAGCCATTCTGTTAAATATAAATCCAACAAGAATTTTAAAATGACACTAGTGTTTCTAGGTTCTTCTTTTACAGATCACAAAACAGTATTTAATTCTAGTTAGAAAGAATCCAAAAACACATACAAGCCTTAAAAACGGATTTTTTTTTTAATCATCCTTTGTCCCCACATCTGCAGGATACCGGAACAAGTCTCAAAGATTTCTTGCTTTAAGAATCAGAAAGGATCATGGGATAAAGAGCACCATGTAAGACTACCTCTCCTCAGCCTCTAAAGACTCCATCAGGAGTTAAGAGGAAGTCCAGAAGATCTGTGTTCTTCAAGTAAGGCTACTCCTTGCAACTCTCAACATCATCATTGTTCAGCAAAAGAGATGGCACCAGAACTCTGCACACTCCCAGTGAAAGCCTCATTCTTTCCTTTCCTGAATACTATTCACAGTCCCATAAACACTCTGTGCCTGAGATGACTGGAAATCATTTTATGTCTTAAACATGGGGCTACTTCTGTCCCAACAAGGAAGTGTGGACACACAGGCCATTACTCCTCTCCTGAAGTCAGTTCCCATGTGGTTTTATGAACAGTGAAACAACTGTAAGACATAACACATGTTTCATTTGTTTTCTAGGTCCTGTCAGCAGTGTATAATATACCTGATGGCAGAGATGATTTTTTCTGTTTTTGTTCACTGCTGTATCCTCAGAGCCTAGAGAACCTGGCACACAGTATTTGCTTAATAAGTACTTTATTGAATAAATACCTTTCATTCAATAGATACCTATTGAATAAGTATCTATTGACATAGAAGTTTTGATGCAGGATTTTTCTCAGTCATTTTGCCAGCCAGACACCTCTGGCTGGTGATGCCCCTGCATCACCTGGGGCCTGGGCTCACCACAGGAGACACCCCATCCACTTGGCCCACTGGGCTGTGCCGGGCCTGCACTCCAGCGCAGATCCTGCAGCTGCCATGACTGCGTGCCCAAGCCTTGTTGGGAGGGGAGTGTGAGCAAGTGAGTGTGGGGTCTGGCTAGCCATTCCAAGCACTGACACAAGACTGGGCTCCTTGTGGGGCTTGTGGCTGGACCAGGCATGTAGCAAGCCACTCCTGTGGTGGACTCTGGCACCCAGATGAGATAAATGTGGTGGGTGTCTGTGACCCCAAAGCCCCAGAGGGACTGTTACAGCATGCTAATTTGCTCTTTTAGTCCCCCGTCTGCAGTCTGACAGATGGAGGTGCATAGTCCCCCCTCTGCAGCCTGACAGATGGAGGTGCATTAACAGTTCTGCCAACCCTGTTACCTCACTCTGTTCCATGACTCCAAGGCTGGCCTGGCCCTGCCACTGTTTCCTGTTGCATGGGGTGGCTGCCTTCACTGGCAGAGGGCAGAGGGCCATGGTGTTGCAGCCTTCTTTGTACCTGCGTTCGACGTGTTCCGAGTTCTTGCACCACTTCCAAGAAGAATGAGGTTACGCTGATAATTGAAGGGTCAGGAGGGTGGAGAAGAATTTTATTGAGTGACAAAACAGCTCTCAGCAGAAAGGGAATGCAAGGGTGGTTTCCCACCCAAAGCCAGGTGGTCTCTCTCCCAGTACAGCTGGGTCCAAGGGTTTTATGGGCTCAGATTGGTTTGTGAGTATGCAAAAAGGGTTAAAACAAAGGTATGGCTCAAAGATGGCCAAGACAGTGTAGAAAACAAATTAGGGAAGAGGAGGTATATGTAAAATAGGTGAATGATGGGGATCAGTTAGAGGAAAACATTCCAAATAGGAAGAGAGGCTCTCAATCCAGTCCAAGGATTTACCTGGGACTTGTAGCTAGGCTTTAAACTGTCACAGGCTTGAAGGTCTGGTTTTACCGTGGACCTGGCTCTGTCTGCTTAGGATTTGTCTGCCTCCTGCTGCCATCAGTTCCATGTCCTGAAGTGGGAAAAACTATGAAACTTACATATAAATAAGAAATCCAAACATACAAGTTATTAAAGAATCTTCCTTAGATCACATTGTTACTTAGTAGCAGTATTGAACCTTTAGCTAGGTTGCCTGGATCACTGAATCTGAGTTTTAAAGTTAAAGTATCCTTAGACATTCACCTTCCTTCCTCTTACAGAGGGAAGTTTTCTAACATATTTGACATTCCAGCTTTTGATTGACATTTCTGGCAATAATGATAATGTTAACAGGGTGTTAAAATAAGATTCTTCTTGTGTTGACTTCTGGGCCACTCCTTTTAGTGTCCTATTTAATCATTACGAAGAATGTAAGTAGGCACTATTTACATCAGCTAAGCGAGACCATTTTATTGAAGAGGTAACTGAACACTAGCAAAATTAAGTATATTGGAATATGAAGCTGAGAAACCTAGCTCCAGGGCTGTCCTTTTGACCACTACGTTATTCTGCTTCTCAAATACCAAAGTAATGCAGATGGTACTCAAGGATTTCCAAGGAGCTATAATAAAAACCACTTATATGAATCTTGAACACCTTGGCTCACCTCAGGCACATAAAAGAGCTGAAAGACCAGATATTGACTAGAATCTTCCCCATAAGAGTGAAGTGGGGTTCTCCATTTTCCTTTCAAATTTAGAGTGAGAGTGAGAATGAGAGTTTGAGAGACACATCAGTGGGTCTCTCAGAAAACTTAACCTCCACTTTTGAGTTTGGGGAAGCATAGTAGATTTTTTCCTGACCCTCATCTGTGAGTAGTAAACAGCAGGGATGGCCTGGGCAACTGCTGCAAAGGCAAGAGTTAAAAGGTTTTGCCACTTAGCTAGGATCAGCATTTCCTCTTACTAACTGTTGAAACAAAGGTTGTGTCAGTGTTTCCTGAAGGCCATGTGTGGGGCACATGTAAAAGGGCAGCATGCAGATAGTCCTGGGCCTTACCAGTAGGATCAATTTTGAGGAGCAAGAGAACCTCAGCATTAAGTGCTAGAAACTAATATGTTTTTGGGGTTGCAAGATTAAGCAAAAGGTCACATGAGAGAATCATTCACTCAGACTGAGGAAACTGAATGTGAATGTGGGGCCTCTGAGGAATGTGTGAAGACAGCCACCAGGGACTTTGTCAGTTTTAAAAACTTGGAAAGCTCATCAATAATGTAGCCAGGATACAAGAATACCAGCCAAGCATGACTTATTTTTCTCCCCTTACTTTTCTGCCTCCCTTTATTTCAACTCTGAAAAATCAGAGTTACAGTTAAAAGATGGGACAGAAGAGTTAGAAGCTTCAGGCAAAAAAAAAAAAAAAAGGCTATTATCTTGAATGAAATGAAAAGTTTTGACTAGTATACAGGACCAGATAATCTAAATATTAAATTGACACTGCTTTATGACTTAAAGACACCAAGGAAATTTTAATTGTCTAAAAACGAGGTGTAAAATCATGGAACTTCCCATGTTTTCACCAAGAAAAATTTCTCCACAGATGCAAAATCAAATATGTTTTATGGTTACATTTCATGACATCCACCTGTTCAATACACTGGTTATAGGAAGAATCTCTTGAATCCAGGGATTACTGAGGCCATGACCCAGTCTTTTATCCTGGTCATGTGGTGAAGCTCTATCATGGTACCCAGTTTTCAGAGAAGGTTAGGAGAGATTTTCTTTTAACCATTCTACTGTAGAAATATAAGCTTGCTATTTTCTTCTCCTTTTCTATGATTCAAAGAGGATTATATTCAGGCATATGTGGACTGACACCCTGGCTCACCTCAGAAATTTCTTAAGTAATTTTTGGATTAGGTATTCTTGGTTATTGGGGTTTTAAAAAATCATAAAGCAATTGTTAAGTCTGAGCATTTAGGGTTTTTTTCTACGATTACTTTGTATTATTAGAAATATAGAAATAGCAGGAAGTAGCAATTGAGACAATACAAAATCTATCTTATACCTCCAAATCAGTCTCAGGAAGAAGTAAGTCTATAACAGGCACATCTCTTTAGTTTCTGATAGCACATCCTTGAGAAAAGAAGGCCCTTTAAAGCAATCTTCATCTGACTTAAAAAAAAAACAGCTATTAGAAGAAGAGGGAAGAACCTTAAAATGTAGAACCCACCTCACGGAAAATTAAGGCTGCTCTGGTTGGTCTTCCATCTGTCTAGGATAATATCTTAAACCTACACTATTCCTATGACTCTCCCTAGAATGGCAAAGGTCATAGTCTGGGTAAGTAAGAATTATTTTCACATCACATCTTTGTTGGGGATGTCAGTTCAGAGAGAAAGAATGCTTGTACCCACAAGAATCTTTCATTGTGGGATTGTGATACCAGCAAGGGTCGAGAAGTTGATGTGTGAGTGATAAGAGGATTTCCAGCTTTTCTTCGTCTGCTCCACACAGTCAATTAATACTATTCTGCATTTTTGTAAAAGTACACAGATAATACTGAATGGTATAGTTTAACCATATAAGGCTTCAGAAAGAATTCACAGAAATACTTTCAGAAAGCCTCCAACAACTGCCCTCAGAGATCACAATAATCTGTAATCTGGGTATATCAATATTTCCGTAGAAGATCCATAAGTGTGGTAGCGAATTTCCAAACAATTCCACTCATCTCTTTTCCTGAATGCTGTTCCTCCTATTAAGACATGCTGGTTATGCCCCTTCCCATTGAATCTAGGCTGGGCTTGCCCCTGCTTTGACCAACATAATGTGAAAGAAGAAATGCTCTGGGACTTGTGAGTCTAGGAATGTAAAAGTCTGCCTTGCAACTTCCCCTTTCTCCTTCTTCGAACATGAATCCCCACATTAATGAAGTTTAGGCAGATCTGCTGGATGAAGAGAGGCCAAGGGGTGGAACAATGAGCCAGATGTCAGTCACAGCCACCATTCAACTGTAACACTGTGAAGACTGAAAGCAAGACCAGAAGAGAAAGTGCTAAACAGAAGTATTAAGTATTAAGTAGTAAACAGAAATCTGAGTATCACAGAAGCTGAGGTATAACAAAATGGTTGTTATTTGAAGCCAGTATATTTTGAGGTGGTTTGTTAGATGACCGTAGATAACTGAAACAATGAGAATACTCTTGCCTCTTCTTGAGTATGCTAAATTTCAGTTTCTTTTTTTCAGTAAATCTACCTCTGCTAAAACATTAAGTATTAATTACGCCTTGAATTGACTCCTAATTTTTTGCCTTATCCATATGGCATCTTATCTGTCTAAAGCAAATCACATGAAAAATCTCATCCCCTGTACACTGCAACAAGCTAGATGACAGTATCCCCTTTCCGCGGGAGCAAGTGACTAAATTAAATAACTAAATATTCATTCCAGTTACACATGCTGCTATCAAGCCAAGGCCATGTAGAAAATAAGGAGACTGACAAGAGATTGCCAAGACAGCCTTATCCCAGTTGTTTTCAGACTTGTGCACCAGAATTAAAATGGTGAGAGTGTGTGTTTTGCATTTTGTGAAGATTTAAATCGTGCAAATTTGAGCTAGTGTGATATAAAATATTAAGCCTCATTTTATGATGTAATTCTCACAAATAAAAATAAAACGAGAATCACATGATTTCAGATGTTACTGGCTATTGTTTGTAACCTGTTACATTATTGCCATATGATAGGTATACATTAAGTAGTACACAGAAAGACTCATTAACTTCAAAAAAAGTAATCCGGAATTATTAAGATTTTCAATCATACAAGCTGTAAGTAGCAATTTTTTTTAATAAAATGTGACTTCCTTGAGCATTTCAGGATATGTTGCCTATGGCAGTAGTGGAGATGAGGCAAGAGGAAAGGCAGCCCTTCACACATTTTTAGAGACATAAGAGCTAATTTTACAAAGAAGCACAACACAAATGTTTAAAAGCCTCTGTTAGGAATGAAGATATCTGACCATGCCCTAAAAATAGGTCTGCCTTTTAACAAATGAGTCCAGTTCTTCACTGAGTCTCTGTCAGTCCTTCAGTGATGGAATGCATTCTTTTCCATTTATTTATTCTCATTCATTCAGTGTCCTTTTTTGAATGTCTACAGTGAACGAAGAACTGTGCTACCAGAATACAAACAGAAAGACACTTGGATTGTTGGTATCAGGGAGCAGATAACACCTTAGAGGGAATAGAAATATTTATAATAGACAACCTCTAAAACTTTGTAATTTTGATTCCTCTTGATGTTCCATTACAAACTGAAATGAAAAGACAAGTTACATATTCATTTTATTTCTGTTATCACCTTGAATCTGTAAGAGCTCAACACTTTCAAACAAGAGTATTTGTTCTGATATCATAATACAATCTCTGTATAGTCTTTTAATATTTAATAAAATGCTCCATGACCTACAATATAACCACTAAGAAGGTATATTTTCTCCTGCAATACTCTGTTGACTTTTAGAGTGGCCTCTACCTAGATGTTAAAAAACTGAATGGATGAATTGGAACACATTGATAATATCAAGATTCTCTCTACTTTACCTTTGGGAGCCAGAAAATTAGTTTTCACTCGTTTTATGGACTCTAAGGGAAATATTGACCTGGCAATTTATGAGAGATGGAAGGAGACTTGGAGAGAATTTGTCATATTTTCAGGGCTTCAAAATAAGATATGTAGACTACCAGCTTCAAAAATATTTAGGGGTGTATTAAAAAAACAGATATAGAGGGTTACCCCAATCCTACTAAATGAAGATTTCTGAAGCTGGCCTTGGGAAGCTGTATTTTAACAAGTTTTCCATGTTGATTCTTACATACACCTAAAGTTTGTGGGACACATGTTCTAATCCTGTCACCTTGTATTGCAGATGAGAAGACTGAAGGGCTGAGAAGTTAAATGACTTGTTAAATAGTCTAATAAACTTATTTCTAAAAACCAAAGAAACAGAGCAAGGGTTGTATTTTTTAGTAGATTTTAAAGTAAAGAAGAAAAAGAGAAAATGGTATGAGGAAGACAAAGGGACTTTTTCATAGCTTGTTTATTCTATGTTAGGATCTATGAAAAATCTATTCATTCCTTTTCATTCTTCCCTGAAAATTCCTTCAGCTGTTCACTATGCAATAGAAATTTTAAATGCTGTTGACCTAAAGTCTGCTTCAAATCATTTGACAAGTAAGACAAGTAAAGTCACAATAACTCTCTTCTCTCAGCACGTATCTTCTTAGACTGAATACGTAATCAAAACATAACAGAAGGGTGGAAAACACTTAGGTACGAACAACTGAATATATTTAGAATCATCTATCTTATGAATAATCTGAGTGACACAGTATGCACTTACTAAGACCATGCTGACCCCATTCGTTTTTGTTCATAATTATCCAACATAAGATAGCTATTACTTTTTGGAATTAATCATATAATTTAACAAAATTTCTCAGTCTTTAAGACTCTAATCTATGAAATCATTATCTACAACAAACTCACTATATTCTGCTTTAGTCTGCACTATCCTTATTTTTGATTAATAAGAAATTTATACATATTTCACATAGTAGGCACACAACTCATATTTAACGATTGTCGAAAGCCCTGATTTGTTGAAGATTTTGAGTAGGTACTAAATTTGTATAAATGAATAATACTTTTAATATTGCAATGCATTTATTCTTATAATCCTACTGTTAATTTATGAAAGGCTAAGAATATTTTGTAGCTACATATGTAAATGCTTTACAGTGATGGATCACTTCTTTTGGAGGAAAATAAAATCTTAAAGTCTTGTCCTTTAAAAAATAATCTCAGAATGGGATGTCATTTGTTTATGATACTCTCTTCAAGGGAAATGGAAAAAAGAGAAACACATTTTACAATTAGCTTAGAGGCAACTGTGTCTTGGAGAAAGAAAGTAGATGTTAGTAATATCGTCCTGTCTGGATTAGGGTTTCACGCATCATGGCTGGTAGAAATTAATTTTTATAGATGTTGAATTCTTGATGAAGTTTGAACTTGTCAAGAGTTGTAGGCTTATAAATGGGTGTATATGGTGAAATTTTATTCAATTAAGCCTCATAATGCTCTAGGGTATTTCATTGTTCTGAAAAGGTGATCTCTTGAACATGTTGTTTCCTGTACCCACAGGCTAATCCTCAAAGTGTACATTCATAACTGAACATTAGTCTACAATGTTGAAATAAATCCTGTGGCATTTATTAGTTAAACATGTGTTATTTCCTGTACAACACAGCTTTTTATTGACTTATTTTTGTCTTTTGAAAACAAAATGAAATTAAGGTCCTTTTGTATTCTATTTCTTAATTTAAAGATATGAATAGATCTGATTTTAAATAAGATTATCAATGGAGATAAAACTGGAAGGGCATAGTTGATGCATATATACCTTCAAAGTGCCAATATAGTGATCTAGTACACTCAACGTTATGAGTTCATGCAAATATTTTATATTTAAAGACAAACTTGTTAGAGGCCTTTTATTCATCTCCCATGAAATATGTATATTGTTGCAATTAAATAATAAAGCAATAGGTAATCTTTCTAAGCTATATGTTTAATCACGAGATTTAACAACATGCTACCTAGGATGTTGAACCATAAACCTTAACTAAACATAGGAGGAGATTTGGCACAAATATTGCCAAATTATGTTACATAATTTAAGTAATTATGTTAGAATCCTCACAAAATGTATTATTACTATTTATATTTATTGAAAGGCTATTATATTTTGGGCACTGTGTTAAGTACTTTAAAATGTTTTTTTTCCATCTTATTTAACTTCAGAGCAGTTGTATTAGCTGTGTCACAGATTAAACAATTGTACTTAAAGAGGTAAAGATAAGTAACATACTGAAAGTGGCATAGTTAATATGAGGCAAATATAAAATTTGAATCTGGGCCTGATTACAAATATTGTAGATGGAAAATATATTTTTAAAATATAAACATTAACTTTTAAGCAATATATTTGAGATATAAACATCAATTATTTATATTTCTAAGAATTTATTTAAGGAGAGGCTCTTATACAATGAGAGCTAGGTTGATTATAAAAGTGAATCATAATTTAAATCACACCATAGTGGTGAGGCAGCATAAGATTGCAATGGCTAGAATGTTATGTTAGAATACACATTCTGGAGTCCAATGGGCAAAATTAAAATCCCAGTGTCACTAGCTGTATGACCTTAAGCACATTACCAGTTTCTAGGTGCCTCAGTTTCGTTATCTGTGAAATAGACATATTATAATCCCAACTTCACATGAGCTTCAAGTCAGTGACAAGTTAAAAAATAAAAACATCAGCACAAATATATGGAATATTAAGTGAGTTAATGAATGTCAAGCTCAGGGCCTGCACATAGAATCTTGATGTGCATATGAGACACTATTCTATTACACAGAACCATTTGTGGCTCATGATCATGATATTATGAGATGGATACCAAGGTTAGATAAGGAGAAAAAATGATGAAAATTTGGATTAAAAAAGAAAAAATGTACATTAAGCTAATTAATGGGATAAAGAGTGGGAATGACTTACAAGTAGTGTAGAGAGATGATTATTGTATTCGTAATTAATCTAGCATAAATTAATTTATTCAATAAGTATTTACAAAATGAATTTTGCATGCCCGGCACTAAGTTAGATGTAAGAAACATTAAAGAGAGGGACAGAGATACGACCCTTGCCTTTTTAAGACTACAGACCAGTTTTGCAATAATAACAAAATTAAGCTGAAGTCAAACATTTCTTAGTGTAGCCATAAAATTGAGACTCATTGGAGTCTCCAGCATCTGTTCAGCATAGCCAATGTCTACTGAAGTTACTTATTACTGCAGTATTATGTGAAGAAAAGCATCTTCTGAATTAGCCTGACTCTCAGTTAATGTGGCATGAGTTTACCTGAATATAAATTACTCTATAAGTTTAGGAGAGTAAGAAAGAGTAAAATGTATGTGGGTAGTCGTGGATTTAATCAAATAGAAATTGATAGTACAATAAAAAAGTATTATAAGTGGCATGAAAAAGTGTCTAGAATGTTTTTTTATTTTCAGTTTTTCCATAATATGATATGCAATTTTCTGTAACTTCTTACAGAGTAAAATTGGAAACATAAATATGTTCAATTCAATGAATCATATAGACAAAAAATCAAGCTGTATCAAATAAATATTTTTAAAGTTTCAGTAACTAGTGACTGAGAAGTGAAAGCCTGGCCGTCCAGTTTTCTTTTATTTTGATGTGAACCAATGCACTGGTGGAAATAGACTTCACTGGCAGTTTGAATAGTCCTGGACAGTTTAATGAATATAGAACTTTGGTTAAAGAAGGATTAAGTGTTTGCTGATAGCTTACGTCAATGGTGACCATGCATTCACATTGTGTAAGAGTCTCACTCTAAAATGTTAGGTTTTGGTTAGCCATATGCAGAAAACTGGAACTGGATCCCTTCCTTACACTTTATACAAAAATTAACTCAAGATAGATTAAAGACTTAAACATAAGACCTAAAACCATAAAAACCCTAGAAGAAAACCTAGGCAATCCCATTCAGGACATAGGCCTGGGCAAAGACTTTATGACTAAAACACCAAAAGCAATTGCAACAAAAGCCAAAATTGACAAATGAGATCCAATTAAACTAAATAACTTCTGCTCAGCAAAAGAAACTATCATCAGAGTGAACAGGCAACCTACAGAATGAGAGAAAAGTTTTACAATCTATCTATCTGACAAAAGTCTAATATCCAGAATCTACAAGGAACTGAAACAAATTTACAAGAAAAAAACTAACAACCCCATCAAAAAGTGGGCAAAGGATATGAACAGACACTTCTCAAAAGAAGATATTTATGCGGCCAACAAACATATGAAAAAAAGCTCATCATCACTGGTCATTAGAGAAATGCAAATCAAAATCACAATGAGATAACATCTCATGCCAGTTAGAATGGCTATCATTAAAAAGTCAGGAAACAACAGATGATGGAGAGGATGTGGAGAAATAGGAATGTTTTTACACTCTTGGTGGGAGTGTAAATTAGTTCAGCCATTGTGGAAGACACTGAGGTGATTCCTCAAGAATCTAGAACCAGATACACCATTTGACCCGGCAATCCTACTACTGGTTATATACCTAAAAGATTATAAATCACCCTACTATAAAGACACATACACATGTATGTTTACTGCAGTACTATTTACAACAGCAAAGACTTGGAACCAACCCAAATGCCCATCAATGCGATAAAGAAAATGTGGCACATATACACCATGGAACACTATGCATAAAAAAGAATGAAGAATGAGTTCATGTCCTTTTCTGGAAACCATCACTTTCAGCAAACGAACACAGGAACAGAAAACCAAACACCACATGTTCTCACTGATTAGTGGGAGTTGAACAATGAGAATACATGGACACAGGGAGGGTAACATCACACACCAGGGCCTGTCAGAGGGTGGGGACAAGGGAGGGATAGCATTAGGACAAATATCTAGTGCATGCGGGGCTTAAAACCTAGATGATGGGTTGATGGGTGCAGCAAACCACCATGGCATATGTATAGCTATGTAACAAACTTGCACGTTCTGCCTGCACATGTATCCCAGAACATAAAGTATAATAATAAAAAATAAAAAGTCAAAAAAAATAAAATAAAATGTTAGTTTTATCATATTACAAATTTGGCTAAAAAAAGTGGTCATCATTTATGTAGCAAATATACAAGTATCTATATTTTTATGAACACTGAAAGATGAAGAGGTATTTGACTGTTTTGGTGAAATTTTTAGTTTTGGGAAAAATTTGACATGAGTTGAGTCAGTAAATGTGCTTCTGTGTATATATGAATATTTTGACCCTTGAAATTTACTATTAACTTTCCAGCACAATAAGACTTCATTATTTTTATTGGCTTAATATACATTACCCTAAAGGGAAAAATGCTATTGAATAATGCCATGTCATTTTAAAAGGATTATAATAACCATAAGGAAAAATAAGTACATTAAGTTTTCATAATACTGCTTAATATTAAAAATGCCTTACAATCCATTACCATGAAAACATAAAATCACATGCTACACCATACGTCTTTTTGAGTGATGTAAAGAATTTCACAAGAGCATTTCTGTTCTCAGCACATTTACAATTTAGCTGGGTAGAGAAGATAGGAAAGTATGAAAAGCTAAAAGTCAGCAGAAGATCTAAATAATATTAAAACAACAATGTAGTATATTTAAATATGACCATTATTGATTTTCAGTAGAATTCTATAAAAATTTATTGGAAATAGAATTTGAAATGGATTTAAAGCAGAGTCTAGAGAATGCCATTCTCAGTAGGTAATAGAATGAATAAAAACATGGAAAAAAAAAGTCTATGGTGTGTTCATGAGATGGTGGCTTTTCAGGGCTAATTTGAATGAAGGGTTCACAAAGGGAATCTCAGTTTAGCTCAGTTCAAAGAATATTAATTGAACTTCTCCTACATGCTAAACCTGCACTGGATACTGAAGGAGGGGAATACAAAGATAAAGAAGACATTTTTTATCATCCAAATACTGTGAGCAGCTCTGATAAGAAACTCCTTTTCTCCAGTGTCTAATCAAGGAAGATAGATCCTACATAGTAGACAGGCATCTTATGATCTCCATCCCCCTGCCTGGTATTTACACCATTATGTGATCTCCTCCATTGAGTCCATGGGTTAGACCTAGTGACTCCTTTGAAAAAGAATAGAATACAGTGAAAGTGAGTGGGGAAAGACAGCGGGTTATCCTGTCCATTTAATGATTAAAATTTTCCTATGCTGAGGTCACTCTTTAGTGAACGTTCACAAGGGACATAAATATCTTCACTTTATTTTGACATTTTTGGCCCATTCATAGAAGTCTATCCATATACCTCTTCTCCAGACTTCCCTGTTATCGGTTTTCCAGTAATGTTTCTTCCAAGTCCCTGACCATTCAGTCAAGCCATTGGTCCCAACTCATGAGCTGGTATGCAATTGCACATCTGGCCATTTCTTCTTCTAAGCAATTTATGCTCAATCAGGGTTCTCCAGGGAAACAGAGCTAATAGGGTGTGTGTATGTATATGGAGAGACAGGGAGAGAAGAAACTCAGTGAGAGAAGGAAAAAAGGAGAATAAAAAAGAGAGATTTATTTTAAAGAACCATCTCACGTGATTGTAGGGGATGGCAAGTCTGGCAGACTGACAATTCTGCCATTAGTCAATGTTGCAATCTTGAGTCTGAAGGCAGTCTAGAGACAGGATTCCTTCCCAGCTGGAAATCTCAGTCTTTGCTCCTAGGACCTCCAACTGATTGAATAATGCCTACCACATTATAGGGGGTAATCTGTTTTACTCAAAAATCTACTGATTTTGATGTTAATCTTTATTCAATGTGTACTGATTTTAATGTTAATTACATCTAAAAAAAACTTCACAGCAATATCTAGACTGATGTTTGCAAAACAACTGGGTACCACAGCCAAGCTCAGTTGACAAAATTAACCATTCTTGCCACCATAAATATTCCCATTCACATTTTTGTGTGAACATAAGGTTTTGTGTGAACATAAGTTTTTGTTTCTCTTGGGTAATATCTAAGAATTGATGGTCATATGGTAAGTATATCTTCATACGAAAATGCCGAACAGTTTTTGTAACATTTGTATTTTAAAGTCATAATTTTTCAGATTTCTTGTAATTGAAACTAATATTCACAAGTTTTACACAGTGGAATTTAATTCTAACTTATAGAAAGTACTAGGTGAAGTTTGAAGCCATCAATTTCAGAAAGACAATAGAATACTTTCTTTTTGTTGTTGGTTATTCTTTGGTTTGTCAGATTGTGAGGGTATGGCAGATAGCTAGTGCTAATCAATTATCCACATGTTTTTCCTGTATTTCACAGAAACCTGCAACGTGTCTAGCTGGGTACAGGTAGGTAGTTATTTAACATCAATGTATTAGGAGCAGAAGTAAAGCCGTAGGCCACCTCTGCTTTGAGGCAGCCAAGGATGTTTGGGTCTTTTCATTTCATTCTTTCTTTTTTCTCCGCTGTGCAGCTAGAAACAATTCAAAGAAGGTGGATCTGCAAAATGGAAATAATATGGGTATCTTCATTACTATTAAGAACAGATTTCTTGTAGGAGAAGCACCTAAGCCACTTTCAATGTTATGTGAGTGAGAAAAAAAATATTTGGTTATAAGTCCCTAAAATTTTGTTGCAGTAGCTGGCATTAATTATTTTGGCTAATATAGTATCATTCATTTTAATCCAAATTTCAGGCTTTCCCTGGGGAAAAATTATATTCATTCCTTTTATAACTGCCTTCTTACTCTTGATGTTGCTACTGCTGTATGATATCTTTATCTCATTTTTGTTAGTCAATATGTAGACTCTGACCATCTATTCTAGATGATGCAGAGTGGCTCCCTCTCCCCACACTTTTCCATGCTCATCCTCAATATCTCCAGGAAGAAATGAAACTCTGGTGACATCATATGGGGTTTTATTTTACCCTATCTCTGGAGATCAGCATAATGTCATTTAGAAGTCTCAATCTATGTAAGTGCTCTGAAAAATTGCATCCCTATTTATCTCAGCTCCTTTCTCCCTCAAAATATCGAGAAGCAATTAATTATTATTCTATGCCAATGCTATCTAAACATCTATTCTAGCAGATTTAATGTCGTGATTATTGAATTGTTCTTTGTAATCAACCCCAGCAGCTAATCAAAGCTTTTTCATATTGTCCCAGTTATGACCAAAGGAAAGGCATTTGGAATAATGGGGTAGCAGGTGTGTTTATGTAAAATTTCCGCTAGGGAAAAAAAAAAGAAGAATAGAAGATAGGCCTTCAAAATAGGTGGAATGCAGTATTTCCAGAATGGCATAGTAAGGACATCAAAAATCTATTCTCCCATAAGCACAATGAGAAAACAGTCAATAATTGTTAAAATCATTTTGGAACTCTGGAAATTAATCAAAGGCTTGCAACAGTCTGAGTATTTATTCATGAAAAACAGCAGAATCTTCGCAAAAGTTGTGAACTTTATAGTGTCTTAATTTGCCCTCTCTCAGCTCCATAGCAGCCTTGAAAACCAACAGGTTCACTATGATGACAGCTATTGAAACCAACAGTCTAGCAATCACTGAACATAGAGAACACAAACCAAATTTACAGCACCTCAAAAATTTCTTATTTCTAGAGAATTGTCACTATTTGATATGTCTGGTAGTTCCCTGGAAAAGTCCCATTTATAGGAATTGTCTTTATTTGAATGGACCCAGAGCTCACTTGATGAAAAAAAAAAGGAAAAAAATTAAAAATAAACATCCCTAGGTAATTTTTCAAAAACAATCAGCAGCAATTATTTAGCATCTCATCTATGTGAGTAAGTGATAGCAACTGAGACAAATGAAAGGCTGGCCAAAAAACCTGAAAAGGGAGATCTGGAAGTCAGGTAACTATAATAGCCTTGAAAAACACTGAGATCTTTCTGATGATCTGGCCCACATACATGTGAAAAATATGTACATGCTCAGGAAAGTCATGGAGAATCACTAATCTTTTAACTCCAGCTGACTATGAGCCTCTGAATGACCAGTAAGGAAAGACAAGAAGGCAGAGCTGTAAACTGCCAAAGCATTGATTCCATGTACCAACACAAGCACAGAATCATTTGGCAAGGGGTGGAAAACTTACTGGATTAAGTCATCCAAAGATGACTGTCTAGTCATGAGATTACTACATAGAAAAAAAAGTAAAAATAAATTATCCCTGAGGAAGTTCAGATGTGAACTTAACTAGGCAAAGCATTTATATAAGCTATTATAAATATATTCAAGAAACAAAGGAAAAAAGCTTTTTCTACAGAGTGAAAGAAAAGTGTGAGAACAATGTCACACATAATAGAGCTTATCCATAAAGTGAAATTATACAAAGAAAGAAAGAAATATTGTGGTATAGGTAAGTCCAATAAATAAAATTTTAAAAAAATCACTAGATGGAATTAACAGAAGATTTGAATTGACAGAAGAATCAGTGAACTTGAAAATTGGTAATTGAGTATATTCAGTCTGAATAATGAAAAGGAAATAGAATAAAGAAAAATTGAACAGAGCCTTAGACACCTGTAGAACACCAACAAGTGTTACAATATACACATAATGGAAACGCTAGAAAGAGAGAGGGAGAGAAATGGGAAGAATATTTGAAAAAAAATTCCAAAAACTTCTCAAAAAATTTATTTTCAGACAAAGTTTCATTCTGTTTCCCAGGCTAGAGTGCAACGGCAATCATGGTTCACTTCAACTTTGAACTCCTGGGCCCAAGTGATCCTTTTGCCTCAGACTCCCAAGCAACTGGGACTACAGGCACATATCACCATGCCTGGCTAAATTGCTATTTTTTAAAATTTTAGCAGAGATGTAGTCTTACTATATTTTCAAGGCTGAAACTCTAAAATTTGATGAAAAACATTTAATCTCTATATCCAAAATGTTTAATGAACTTCAAGTAAGATAAACTCAGAGAACGGCACCTAGACACAAAATATTCAAACTGTTGAAAGCCGAAGACATAAAGAGATTCTTCAAAACAGTGAAAGAAGAAAAACTTATCACATACAATGAATCCTCAATAATATTAATAACCAGAATACAGTACAATGGCATGTTCAAAGTTCTAAAAGAAAATATCAGTCAACCAATAATTCTACATGAAGTAAAACTATCCTTCAAAATTGAAGGAGAAGTACAGAGATATTCATATAAATGAAAATTGAGAGAATTTGTTACTAGCAGACATATCTTATAAGAACTACTAAAGAAAATCCTTCAATCAGAAATTAAGGCACTAAAATTTTACTTGAATTCACATCAAAAAGTAAATGGCAGCAGTAAGGTAACCACACAGGTCAAATAAATCAAAGTATAAATATATTTTTGTTTATAATTATTTTCTTCTCCTACCAGATTTAAAAATAATGGCTAAAGTATTAAAACTGTATCAATGGGCTTATAAGTATAAACACAAGAACATAAAGAAGGGATGAGGAAATGGAACTCTATTAAAATAAACTTTCATATACTATTATTGAAATCAATTTGATCTTAATCTGAACTAAATATTTAAGTTAATATTTTAATTGTAATGCTCAGGGCTATCACTAAGAAAAATCCTAAAATACAGTAAAAGAAACAGGGGTTTTAAATAGCACATGAGAAAATATTAATTTAGTACAAAAGAAAATAGTAATGAAAGAATAGACAAAGAAAAAGACATAAGACATATAGAAACAAATAGTAAAATGGCAGCTGTAAATCCTACTATGTTGGCAATTATAATAAATATAAATGAATTTAATTCTATCAAAAGGCAGAAGTTAGTTGAAGGAATTTTTGGTAAAACTACATGATCCACATGTA